>NC_060175.1:94582720-94605220 GCF_021184085.1 Oncorhynchus gorbuscha
GAGGAGAAATGTAATGGAAGATGACTACTGTTCCAGGAAATGAGTCCAAACAATGGCTTTCTCTTTCATTTACACATCAAACAATTGGAATTGTGTGAACGGCAACAGCAAATGGTATAGATGGCATGTGGAACAGAGAACAGGGTTGTAAGGGGGCCTGGATAGTGAACACTATGACAAAACACATCAGAGAGCCAGCGCTCATTCCTACTGGACTCTTACCAGGGTCAGTGTTGATAAAAGGGTTTGAAACCGAGTGGAACAAGGGAGCTATATCTGAACTTTTCCAATAACAACACAGATTTCCAAATGTTTTGTTACAGTGTGCCCTACTGAACATGACCCAGGGAGGGGGTCATTCCCCCTGCAGTTCATTATAGCAGCCAGTCATAAGGCTCTGATGGCAGGATTACACACAGTCAGAGACAGATGGGAGAGAAGGGAAGAAGATCACTGGTTCAGTCTGTACTGCCAGAAGAGGGAAGAGAGGAAAGAGAGGGAGAGAGAAAAATAGGTATTAAAGTATGTAGGTCAGTCATCTTAGGGTCTCTCTCTCCCTCTCTCCTATTCTTCTCCCTCTATCACTGTCATTCTCCATCTCTCTCTTTCTCTCTCTCCTTCCTCCCCTCCTTTGACATATTCTAAGACTTCTTAGAACACCCCCTCTACTTCTCTCTCTCTCTCACACACACACACACACATGCACGCACGCACACACGCACGCAGGCAGACAGACAGACAGACAGACAGACAGACAGACAGACAGACAGACAGACAGACAGACAGACAGACAGACAGACAGACAGACAGACAGACAGACAGACAGACAGACAGACAGACAGACAGACAGACAGACAGACAGACAGACAGACAGACAGACAGACAGACAGACACCACACAGAGTGAGAGACACACACACACAAACCCTACCTACACCTCAATAAGGCATAAACAACAGGAGCACCATGCTCTCAGCTTTTATTAAAACTCTTACAGATTTAAAGTTGGCTTCTGTGTAGAAAAACAAAACAAGCGCAATAGAGGAGTGAAGGGGGGGCATAGAAAGAGAGCTGTGTGTGTGTGTGTGTGTGTATCTTTCCTGTGGGGTTCTACGAGATACAGAGAACATCTGGTAGTGATCCATGTCAAGCAGTCAGGGAGACCTGTCAGCCAGGGTAGAGCTCTGCTGGAGGCCTGGAGGGCTGGAGGCTTGGAGACCTGTCAGCCAGGGTAGAGCTCTGCTGGAGGCCTGGAGGGCTGGAGGGCTGGAGGCTTGGAGACCTGTCAGCCAGGGTAGAGCTATGCTGGAGGCCTGGAGGGCTGGAGGCCTGGAGACCTGTCAGCCAGGGTAGAGCTCTGCTGGAGGGCTGGAGACCTGTCAGCCAGGGTAGAGCTCTGCTGGAGGCCTGGAGACCTGTCAGCCAGGGTAGAGCTCTGCTGGAGGCATGGAGACCTGTCAGCCAGGGTAGAGCTCTGCTGGAGGCCTGGAGACCTGTCAGCCAGGGTAGAGCTCTGCTGGAGGCCTGGGGGGCTGGAAGCCTGGAGACCTGTCAGCCAAGGTAGAGCTCTGCTGGAGGCCTGGAGGGCTGGAAGCCTGGAGACCTGTCAGCCAAGGTAGAGCTCTGCTGGAGGCCTGGAGGGCTGGAGGCCTGGAGACCTGTCAGCCAGGGTAGCGCTCTGCTGGAGGTCTGGAGGGCTGGAAGCCTGGAGACCTGTCAGCCAAGGTAGAGCTCTGCTGGAAACCTGGAGGGCTGGAGGCCTGGAGGGCTGGAGGCCTGGGGACCTGTCAGCCAGGGTAGAGCTCTGCTGGAGGCCTGGAGACCTGTCAGCCAGGGTAGAGCTCTGCTGGAGGCCTGGAGACTTGTCAGCCAGGGTAGAGCTCTGCTGGAGGCCTGGAGACCTGTCAGCCGGGGTAGAGCTCTGCTGGAGGCCTGGAGACCTGTCAGCCAGGGTAGAGCTCTGCTGGAGGCCTGGAGACCTGTCAGCCAGGGTAGAGCTCTGCTGGAGGCCTGGAGGGCTGGAGGGCTGGAGGCCTGGAGGGCTGGAGGCCTGGTGACCTGTCAGCCAGGGTAGAGCTCTGCTGGAGGCCTGGAGATCTGTCAGCCAGGGTAGAGCTCTGCTGGAAGCCTGGAGACCTGTCAGCCAGGGTAGAGCTCTGCTGGAGGCCTGGAGGGCTGGAGGCCTGGAGGGCTGGAGGCCTGGGGACCTGTCAGCCAGGGTAGAGCTCTGCTGGAGGCCTGGAGATCTGTCAGCCAGGGTAGAGCTCTGCTGGAAGCCTGGAGACCTGTCAGCCAGGGTAGAGCTCTGCTGGAGGCCTGGAGGGCTGGAGGCCTGGGGACCTGTCAGCCAGGGTAGAGCTCTGCTGGAGGCCTGGAGACCTGTCAGCCAGGGTAGAACTCTGCTGGAGGCCTGGAGACCTGTCAGCCAGGGTAGAGCTCTGCTGGAGATGTTAATACGATCATACCGTTTCTGTAACATACCGGGGCATACTCTGTTATTATACAGCACACAAACCTATTTTAGGCAACAGGGATCTTGATCCAGGAGGGAACTGAATGTCTCTGCTGTACCCAAGAAAACTGATCTTGACATCTAGACACCTAGCTAGCACGCTAGCAAACCAAATGCGTAGCTGGAGCCCTGAGCTGGATAACATATATTTGACACATCTTAAATGTTCTACATAACTGATAGTTATAAGCAGTGGCGTAGCACGCACCCTACACCACACACAGAGAGGTATACACATCAACACAACCACACACACACTGTGTGTTTTGCAGCTTTAGTGAAATGACACATTTGCAGAAGTTGATGGGAAATAAAAGCCCATATACACTACATGACCAAATGTATGTGGACAACTGTTCGTCGAACATCTCATTTCAAAATGATGGGCATTAATATGGATTTGGTCTCCCCCTTGCTGCTATAACAGCCTCTACACTTCTGGGAAGGCTTTCCACTAGATGTTGGAACATTGCTGCTACAACAGCCTCCACTCTTTCGGGAAGGCTTTCAACTAGATGTCGGAACATTGCTGAGGGGATTTGCCTCCATTCAGCCACAAGAGCATTAGTAAGGTCGGGCACTGATGTTGAGGGTTTAGGCCTGCCTCGTAGTCAGCGTTCCAATTTATCCCAAAGGTGTTCAATGGGGTTGAGGTCAGGGCTGTGTGCAGTCAAGTTCTTCCACAACGACCCTGACAAACTATATCTGTAAGGACATCACTTTGCATGTCAGTTAAGAACAAATTCTTATTTTCAATGATGGCCTAGGAACAGTGGGTTAACTGCCTTGTTCAGGGGCAGAACGACAGATTTTTACCTTGTCAGCTCGGGGATTCAATCTTGCAAGCTTTTGGTTACTAGTCCAACGCTCTAACCCCCAGGTTACCTGCTGGCATTGTCATACTGAAACAGGAAAGGGCCTTTCTCAAATTGTTGTCACAAAGTTGGAAGCACAGAATCATCTAGAATGTCATTGTTGGCTGTAGCATTAATATTTCCCTTCACTGGAACTAAGGGGCCTAGCCCGAACGATGAGCAACAGCCCCTGACCATTATTCACCCTCCACCAAACTTTACAGTTGGCACTATGAGTTGGGGCAGGAAGAATTCTCCTGGTAGGAGCTATAAGAGGATGGGCTCTTTGTAATGGCTGGAATGGAATAAATGGAACGCCAGCCATTACAATGAGCCCATCTTACTATAGCTCCTCCCACCAAACTTCTCAGCTCCTCTGGTGTGTATGCTTGGTCAGGCGTAAATAGGTTGACATCCACTATTCTAAAATTATGTACATGCCGATCGGAAGACTGTAGCCAATGAACATGACACTGAACAAGAACAAGATATTGTATGTTCAGACAAGCATACAAGTGTATGTTACTGCTGACACAAGCATTGAGCTAATCATGTAAATGTAATTAACTAGAGAGTCAGGCACCACAAAATAATATTTTTAGTGCTGTTATCTTCCGAATAAACTCTTAAAGACCTAGTAATATTTTACATCAATAGCAGTCAATATTAATCCTCATCTTAATTCAGTCTCACCTGAAAGTTGTAAATTCTTGGTGGCTGCACAAACCCTGGCTAACAATTTGAATCACCAATACAAAATTGGGTTTAATTATATATTTACTAAATACCTAACTAATCACACAGAATTACACATACACATAATTAAATCATAACTTGATTACTTATTACGTCATAAAGGAAAACGTCCCTAGCGGGCGGAACAGATATGACAGCTTGTTACACAAAAGAAAAGGGCTGGGTTTGAGTGAAAGAGTGGGAAGACTGAGGAACAAAGGGAGAAGCTGTGTTATCGTAAATACAGTATCTTATGCATTCTAAATTACCGCCCATTTGGAAAAGGAAAATACAATAAATATTTACTCTGAGCTGCGCTTTGGTAGGATGGTGGTAGATGGAAGACCGTGTTGCCAAACCGAGTCCTTTGAAGAATGTCTCTGGTTTGTCAATTGGAGACGGTGTAGTAACATCGTTGGGTGATAGACGTGATACGCTGTCTGTTCCTTCCTAACCCTCGTTGCATCTGCTGTTGCTAACTCAACGGCTAGGAGGTATCACTTCTGTAGTGAATAAGAGTTCAAAGTTCATACCATTCGCTCTGTAGTTATTATCTGTACCATTCTGACATAGGACCGTCGTCCTACATCCTTGGAACAGAAGGTTATATGGTCGTCAAGGGCTTATATAGAAAGGGAGAGGAGGGCGTGTTTGAAAAGTTTAATAGCCCATGTCCCTTCACAGGGGCGGGCCACTGATTGAGCAGAGCCCTGTCTTACAGTTTAGAAGCTAAAATCACATTTCATCCCATCACGAATAATTTCATATTGAAACATTTAAATTGAACAACAATTCCATGTGAATCTGATAACTCTGATGTGTAGACTTTCCACTGTAGAGTTTATGTCATCTTATCATTGATGAGAATGTCTCAGATGACAACCGAACTGACATCATATTCATTAAGTACCACCTGTAACGTCGTTCTTCGTTTGTCGAAAGAGAGTCGGACCGAAATGCAGCGTGGTGGTTACTTTAATGAAGAAAAACGGAACGATACATGAAATAACAACAAACGGAACGTGAAACCTATTACAGCCTATCTGTGAACACTACACAGAGACAGGAACAATTACCCACAAAATACACAGAGAAACCCCGGTTACCTAAATACGGTTCCCAATCAGAGACAACGAGAATCACCTGACTCTGATTGAGAACCGCCTCAGGCAGCCAAGCCTATACAACACCCCTACTCAGCCGCAATCCCAAATACTACAAACCCCAATAAGAAAATACAATATATAAACCCATGTCACACCCTGGCCTGACCAAATATATAACGAAAACACAAAATACAATGACCAAGGCGTGACAGAACCTCCCCCCTAAGGTGCGGACTCCCGGACGCACCTCAAAACCATAGGGAGGGTCCGGGTGGGCGTCTGTCCATGGTGGCGGTTCTGGCGCCGGACGTGGACCCCACTCCATTAATGTCCTAGTTCCTCCCCTTCGCGTCCTGGGATAATCCACCCTCGCCGCCGACCATGGCCTAATAGTCCTCACCCAGAACCCCACTGAACTGAGGAGCAGCTTGTGACTGAGGGGCAGCTCGGGACTGAGATGAAGCTCAGGTAGGTAGTAGGCTCTGGTAGATCCTGGCTGGCTGGCGGATCTGGAAGATTCTGGTTGACTAGCAGATCTGGAAGAGACTGGTTGACTGGCAGATCTGGAAGAGACTGGTTGACTGGCAGATCTGGAAGAGACTGGTTGACTGGCAGATCTAGAAGATCATGGCTGACTGGCGGATCTAGCTGCTCTATGCAGGCTGACAGCTCCTTGCAGACTGACAGCTCTGACTGCTCCATGCAGGCTGACAGCACCCTGCAGACTGGCAGCTCCTTGCAGACTGACAGCTCCTTGCAGACTGACAGCTCTTTGCAGACTGGCAGCTCTGGCTGCTTTATGCAGACTGACAGCTCTGGCTGCTTCATACAGACTGAGAGCTCTGACTGCTCCATGCAGGCTGACAGCACCCTGCAGACTGGCAGCTCCTTGCAGACTGACAGCTCCTCTTTGCAGACTGACAGCTCTGGCTTGCAGACTGGCAGCTCTTCCATGCAGGCTGCAGCACCCTGACAGACTGGCAGCTTCATGCAGACTGACAGCTCTGAGACTGCTCCATGCAGACTGACAGCACCCTGCAGACTGGCAGCTCTTTGCAGACTGACAGCTCTGGTTGCTTCATGCAGACTGACAGCACCTTGCAGACTGACAGCTCCCTGCAGACTGGCAGCTCAGGCTGCTCCGAACAGGCAGGAGGCTCAGGCAGCGCTGTAGAGAAGGAAGGCTCTGATAGCGCTGAACAGACAGGAGACTCCGGTAGCGCAGGAGAGGAGAAAGGCTCCGACAGCGCTGGAGAGGCGGGAGACTCCGATAGCACAGGAGAGGCGAGGCGCACTGTAGGTCTGATGTGTGGTGCTGGCACTGGTGATACTGGAGTGAGGACACGCACAGGAAACCTGGTGCGGGGAGCTGCTACCGGAGAACTGGTGTGTGGAGGTGGCTCTGGATAGACCGGACCGTGCAAGCGCACTGGAGCTCTTGAGCACCGAGCCTGCCCAAGCTTACCTGGCTCGATGCCCACTCTAGCCCGGCCAATACGAAGGGCTGGTATGAACTGCCCCGGGCTATGCACCCGCACTGGAAACACCGTGCGCTCCATAGCATAACACGGTGTCTGCCCGGTCTCTCTAGCCCACCGGTAAGCACAGGGAGTTTGCGCAGGTCTCCTACCTGGCATAGCCATACTCCCTTTAAGCCCCCTCCCAATAATTTTTTGGGGCTGCTTTTCGGGCTTCCATCCGCATCGCCGTGCTGCCTCCTCATACCAGCGCCTCTCCGCTTTATCCGCCTCTCCGCTTTATCCGCCTCTCCTTCTTCCTTGGGATGGCGATATTCTCCAGGCTGAGCCCAGGGTCCTCTTCCGTCTAATATCTCCTCCCAAGACCAGAAGTCCTTATATCGCTGCTCCTCACGATTAACAGGGAGAGTTGGCTCAGGTCTGACTCCTGACTCAGCCACTCTCCCTCTGAGCCCTCCCCCAATCAATATTTGGTGGTGACTTTCGGGTTTCGCTCTGCGCCGCCGTGTCTTTCTTTTCGACTCCATTCTCCTATAGCCCTCTTCGCACTGCTCCAGCTAATCCCAGGCGGGCTCCGGCATTCTCTCTGGATCGGCCGCCCACCTGTCTATTTCTTCCCACGTCAAATCAAATCAAATCAAATCAAATTTTATTTGTCACATACACATGGTTAGCAGATGTTAATGTGAGTGTAGCGAAATGCTTGTGCTTCTAGTTCCGACAATGCAGTGATAACCAACAAGTAATCTAACTAACAATTCGTAAACTCCATGCCTTTGCTGTCCACAACGTCCTCCCTTTGCTGCTGCCTGTTAACACGCTGCTCGGTCCGAGTGTGGTGGGTGATTCTGTAACGTCGTTCTTCGTTTGTCGAAAGAGATTCGGACCAAAATGCAGCGTGGTGGTGACTCATGTCTTTAATGAAGAAAAACGGAACGATACATGAAATAACTGATAAATACAAAAACAACAAACGGAACGTGAAACCTATTACAGCCTATCTGGTGAACACTACACCGAGACAGGAACAATCACCCACGAAATACACAGAGAAACCCCGGCTACCTAAATACGGTTCCCAATCAGTGACAACGAGAATCACCTGACTTTGATTGAGAACCGCCTCAGGCAGCCAAGCCTATACAACACCCCTACTCAGCCGCAATCCCAAATACTACAAACCCCAATAAGAAAATACAATATATAAACCCATGTCACACCCTGGCCTGAACAAATATATAACGAAAACACAAAATACAATGACCAAGGCGTGACACCACCCCATATGTTCCATTGGTCGGATTACCAGAATATAGTTAATTTCCCCCCACCTTCTGATGTTCACAGAATCTCTATGTTAACCAAGATCTTTGCAAATGTAACATCAGAGATCAGGTAGAGAGTAGAGCTCGACCTATTATGATTTTTTTCAATGCCGATATCGAGACCATAAAAGCCGATACCGATTAAATCGGACAATTATTTATTTATTTATTTGTAATAAGACAATTACAACAGTACTGAATGAACACTTATTTTAACTTAATATAATACATCAATAAAATCAATTTAGCCTCAAGTAAATAATGAAACATGTTCAATTTTGTTTAAATAATGCAAAAACAAAGTGTTGGATAAGAAAGTAAAAGTGCAATATGTTCCATGTAAAATATGTGCCATGTAAGAAAGCTAACATTTCAGTTCCTTGCTCAGAACATGAGAACATATGAAAGCTGGTGGTTCCTTTTAACATGAGTCTTCAATATTCCCAGTTAAGAAGTTTTAGTTTGTAGTTATTATAGGAATTATAGGACTATTTCCCTCTATACCATTTGTATTTCATTAACCTTTGACTATTGGATGTTCTTATAGGCACTTTAGTATTGCCAGTGTAACAGTATAGCTTCCGTCCCTCTCCTCGCTCCTCCCTGGGCTCGAACCAGCAACAAAACAACAATTAGTGTGCGCTAACTAGCTAGCCATTTCACTTCGGTTACACAAGCCTCATCTCGGGAGTTGATAGGCTTGAAGTCATAAACAGCGCAATGCTTGACGCACAACGAAGAGCTGTTGGCAAAACACACGAAAATGCTGTTTGAATGAATGTTTACGTGCCTCCTCTGCCTACCACCGCTCAGTCAGATACTTGTATGCTTGTATGCTCAGTCAGATTATATGCAACGCAGGACACGCTAGATAATATCTAGTAATATCATCAACCATGTGTAGTTAACTAGTGGTTATGATTGATTGTTCTTTATAAGATACATTTATTGCTAGCTAGCAACTTACCTTGGCTTACTGCATTCCCGTAACAGTCTCCTTGTGGAGTGCAACAAGAGAGAGGCAGGTCGGTATTGCGTTGGACTAGTTAACTGTAAGGTTGCAAGATTGGATCCCCCGAGCTGACAAGGGGAAAATCTGTCGTTCTGCCCCTGAACAAGGCAGTTAACCCACTGTTCCTAGGCCGTCTTTGAAAATATGAATGTGTTCTTAACTAACTTGCCTAATTAATTAAATAAAGATTAAATAAAGGTGTTAAAAATTATTATTATGATTTTTTTAAATCGGCAAATCGGCGGCCAAAAATACCCATTGATTTCCGATTGTTATGAAAACTTGAAATCGGCCCTAATTAATCGGCCATTCAGATTAATTGTTCGACCTCTAGTAGAGAGAGGGAAAAGGGGGGAAGAGGTATTTATGACTGTCATAAACCTACCCCTCAGGTCAACGTCATGACACCACACTCCGTCACTTGTCCAATATTTCAATGTTTTGTACCGGGTCGCTTTTTTTGAGCTGGTCTGTAGCCCTCTCTACCTCCCCTTTTCCCCTTCTTTCTTTCTCTTCCTCACTTCTTTTTCATGGTGACTTCACCACATCCAACACCAGAGTTCCTAAACTTTGTCCTGGCTTATAAAAATAACCAACTCATTTGGGAAACCCTGCCTTACACCATTATTAGTGACAGTGAGATCCCCTTCATTCTGGTCCATAGTGTCTGGCTGCTCCCCCTCCCTCCCTTGTCACCTTGGCGACCTGCATCATTATCCTCCCATTCTCTCTCTCACTTTGCCTCTCCTTCTCTCTTTACCTCACCCTGCCTCCCTCTTCCTTATTTGATCTATCTAACACATTGCCTCCATCTTTCTCTCTCCCTCTATCCCTCCATTTTACCATTCTCTCTCTCTCTCTATCTTCAGATTGTCAACGGAACACAGATTATATCATAACCCTGTTCCCTGTCCCGTCTGTTTGACCAGGATACTCAGGCCACCAATGTCTATCCAGATGACAATGTCTCAGTATTGATGGACAACACCCCCAGCCAATCATCAGCGGCTGACAGTGAGGAGGAGAGGAGGAGTGCCTTAGAGAAGAGCATGTAAGTGACTCAACTGTAATTACACAACACTGCCCTTACTACCCCTTACTCTAAAACTGACCGAAGTTTGATGTACAACACAGCATTTCCATGAGCATCATGTATGGCTGCAAATAATTATCTGAAAGGGGCAATCTGCAGTTGAAACAATTACAAATGGGTTCACCCCACCACTGTTTTGGTGAAGGATTGTCCATTTGGAAGACCCACCAAGCTTTAAATTCCTGACTGATGTCTTGAGATGTTGCTTCAATATATTCACATTATTTTCCCTCCTCATGATGTCATCTATTTTGTGAAGTGCACCAGTCCCTCCTGCATTAAAGCACCCCCACAACACGATGCTGCCACCCCTGTGCTTCACGATTGAGATGGTGTTCTTCGGCTTGCAAGCATCCCCCTTTTTCATCCAAACATAACGATGGTCATTATGGCCAAGCAGTTCTATTTTTGTTTCATCAGACCAGAGGATATTTCTCCAGAAAGTACAACCTTTGTCTCCATGTGCAGTTGCCAACCGTAGTCTGGCTTTTTTATGGCGGTTTTGGAGCAGTGGCTTCTATCTTGCTGAGCAGCCTTTCAGGTTATGTTGATATAGGACTTGTTTTACTGTGGATATAGATACTTTGTACTTGTTTCCTCCAGTATCTTCACAAGGTCCTTCGCTGTTGTTCTGGGATTGATTTGCACTTTTCGCACCAAAGTACATTCATCTCTAGGAGACAGAACGCATCTCTTCCTGAGCGGTATGATGGCTGCGTGGTCCCATGGTGTTTATACTTGCATACTATTGTTTGTACAGATGAACGCGGTACCTTCAGGCGTTTGGAAATTGCTCCTAAGGATGAACCAGACTTGTGGAGGTCTACAATATTTTTTTCTGAGATTTTGGCTGATTTCTTTTGATTTTCCAATGATACCAAGCAAAGAGGCACTGAGTTTGAAGGTAGGCCTTGAAATACATCCACAGGTACACCTCCAATTGACTCTAATGATGTCAATGAGCCTACCAGAAGCCATGGCATCATTTTCTGCAATTTTCCAAGCTGTTTAAAGGCACAGTCAACTTAGTGTATGTAAACTTCTGACCCACTGGATTGGTGGTACGGTGAATTATAAGTGAAATAATCTGTCTATAAACAATTGTTGGAATTATTTCTTGTGTCATGCACAAAGTAGATGTCCTAACCAACTTGTAAAAACTATAGTTTGTTAAAAAGAAATTTGTGGAGTGTTTGAAAAACGAGTTTTAATGACTCCAACATAAGTGTATGTAAACTTCTGACTTCAACTGTACATATAGTTATTTTAAAAGTCGAAAAATGTATGTAACAACTGCAGATTGCCCCTTTAAACAGACAGGACTGTTTGGAAAGACTTTTGATTGACCAACACTTAGTATCGTCTCTCTGTCCAGGTACGTACTGAAGGAACTTCTAGAGACAGAGAAAGTGTATGTGGAAGACCTGGGGTGCATAGTAGAGGTGAGAATACTGTATTAGAACCATTTCCAGGGACAGTGATATCAACAGCGGCAGCAGAAACCACCGTTTCACTGCTGGAGTTTGAAATCTGACAACTTTCGTATCAACCAAGGCAGAAGAAGAACCGGCACCCATTTATTCAATGATTTGGCCTGGAAATCATTGTCAACGCAACACCTTTCTTTCTACACAGCTTTGTCTGGCTCCAAAAACAGACATTTATTTTATTGGGTCTGATTTTATTAATATATATATTAGTATTGTGTTACAAAACTTTTAATCTGACAGAGTTTGATATATTCTAGGTGAAGAAATTGAATACTTGAAGACAGTTATTTTTGGCCCAGTGATGTTATGGCAACATAATACCGACCTGCCTATGTTTGGAAAGCTTTTCCAAGTCAGAAATAGTTGTTTTCCAGGTAATTAGGTATATACATTATATGTGGCGGAACTACATAGACTTTAGCTCAACAGGTTAGCTTGTTGTGTGCAGGAGACCTGGGCTTGAATCCTAGTCAGTAATTACAGGATATGAGATCTGAGGTTGGGTGTATGTTTCCTGTACAGGGCTACATGGTCACTATGACTAGTAAAGGTATACCAGCCGACATGAAGGGAAAAGACAAGATCGTGTTCGGAAACATTCATCAAATTTTCGACTGGCATAAAGAGTGAGTATCGGAGATACTGTACAGTGTGTGTGTGTGTGTGTGTGTGTGTGTGTGTGTGTGTGTGTGTGTGTGTGTGTGTGTGTGTGTGTGTGTGTGTGTGTGTGTGTGTGTGTGTGTGTGTGTGTGTGTGTGTGTGTGTGTGTGTGTGTGTGTGTGTGTGTGTGTGTGGTGTTTGTAACCTGTCTCCCTCTCTCTAGCTACTTCATGGGCGAGCTGGAGAAATGTATAGCAGAACCAGAGAGACTGGCCCAACTTTTCATAAAGCATGTGAGTCTACATACACGGACACACACAGACACACACACACAGACACACACACACATGGACACACATAGACACACACACAAGCACATGGACACACACAAATACAGGTGTGTCCTGTGTCGATTTGGGGTCTGTTGAGGTATAACGCTGTAAGGAAACACATGAAGAGCTCCTGTTTATCCACCAACACATCTCTGTATATCAGCTGATAGCATTCGCCCCCTCACTTGCACTCGCACTCGCACTCGCACTCGCACCCTCACACACACACACACACACACACACACACACACACACACACACACACACACACACACACACACACACACACACACACACACACACACACACACACACACACACACACACACACACACACACACACACACACACACACACACACACACACACACACACACACACACATGTTTCCCCCTCCACTTCCTTGTTGTTGATACCAAGGATTTTAGACCTGCCTGTGTTTTCCTAGCCACAGACAGGCTGGCTAGCATCTTGACCAGCCCAGACAGAACTGGTCAGTCAGGAAGCGTGTGTGTGGCTGGACCGAGGGGTCAGGAAGCGTGTGTGTGGCTGGACCGAGCGGTCAGGAAGCTTGTGTGTGGCTGGACCAAGGGGTCAGGAAGCTTGTGGAGAAAAACAGCTGCAGTTTGAAGAAGCAAACAGGAAAAAGCCACATGAATAAGAATCCGTAATAATAAACACTTGACTAGACTCTTTGATATGGTGGCTATTTTCCTCCGGCCCTAAAGATGACTATATCTGTACTGTATCTGGTCGATAAACTGCTGATCAACAGAGATTTTTTTACTGAGCGGTCCCAAAATATACTGATCAAAAATATAAACGCAACAGATAAAGTATTGGTCCCAAGTTTCATGAGCTGAAATTTAAGATCCCAGTAATGTTCCATTCACACACAAAAAGCATATTTCTCTGAAGTCTTGTGTACACATTTGTTTACATCCCTGTTAGTGAGCATTTCTCCTTTGCCAAGATAATTCATCCACCTGACAGGTGTGGCATATCAAGAAGCTGATTAAACAGCATTATCATTACACAGGTGCACCTTGTGCTGGGAACAATAAAAGGCCACTCTAAAATGTGCAGTTTTGTCTCACAACACAATGCCAGAGACGTCTCAAGTTTGTGCAATTGGTATGCTGACTGGAATGTCCACCAGAGCTGTTGCCAGAGAATTGAATGTTAATTTATCTACCATAAACCACCTCCAACATCGTTTTAGAGAATTGTGCAGTCGGTCCGACTGGCATCACAACCGCACACCACGCGTTTGGGTTGTGTGGGTGAGCGGTTGCTGATGTCAATGTTGTGAATCGAGTGTTCTATGGTGGCAGTTATGGTATGAGCAGAGCAGGCATAAGCTACGGACAACAAACACAATTGCATTTGAACTGTTGACGATTGGAATGCACAGAGATACCGTGAGGAGATCCCGAGGCCCATTGTCAGGCCATTCATCCACTGCCATCACCTCATGTTTCAGCATGATAATGCACAGAGATACCGTGAGGAGATCCCGAGGCCCATTGTCAGGCCATTCATCCACTGCCATCACCTCATGTTTCAGCATGATAATGCACAGAGATACCGTGAGGAGATCCCGAGGCCCATTGTCAGGCCATTCATCCACTGCCATCACCTCATGTTTCAGCATGATCATCCACAGAGATACCGTGAGGAGATCCCGAGGCCCATTGTCAGGCCATTCATCCACTGCCATCACCTCATGTTTCAGCATGATCATGCACAGTCCCATTTAGCAAGGATCTGTATACAATTGCTGGAAGCTGAAAATGTCCCAGTTCTTTCATGACCTGCATACTCACCAGACATGTCACCCATTGAGCATGTTTGGGATGATCTGAATCAAAGTGTACCGTTGCTGCCAATATCCAGCAACTTTGCAAAGCCATTTGAAGAGGAGTGGGACAAAATTCCACAGGCCACAATCAACAGCCTGATCAACTCTATGTGAAGGTGATGTGTCGCGCTGCATGAGGCAAATGGTGGTCACACCAGATACTGACTGGTTTTCTGATCCACGCTCCTTTTTTTATGTATCTGGGACTACAGTAATAGATGCATATCTGTATTCCCAGTCATGTGAAATCCATAGATTAGGGCCTAATTAATTTATTTCAATTGACTGATTTGTCTGTATAAACTGTAACTCAGTGAAATGATTGCATTCATAATTTTGTTCAGTATACCAACAAGACCGTAAATACACATCTTGAAGCAACCACATACAGTGGGGAGAACAAGTATTTGATACACTGCCGATTTTGCAGCTTTTCCTACTTACAAAGCATGTAGAGGTCTGTAATTTTTATCATAGGTACACTTCAACTGTGAGAGACGGAATCTAGAACAAAAATCCAGAAAATCACATTGCATGATTTTTAAGTAATTGTTACAACTCACAACAACACATTGACTTGCTGTGTTTCATCCTCACAGCGCCCTTAGCCCCCTGGGCCATAGACATCCTGTAATTCCCCTACCTGCCTGGTCTCCAGGATGCAGAGATAACGAGCTTCAGAAGAATTGCTAGGTCGAAGGTAGAGTTAGGTTGCTCTGCTGTCAAAGACTCTGGTTACGTGGAGGATAGCAGGACAGCATTGTGGGTACATTATACATATCTTCATTCACAGGTAACTCCATTACTGCTTACACACACACACACACACACACACACACACACACACACACACACACACACACACACACACACACACACACACACACACACACACACACACACACACACACACACACACACACACACACACACACACACACACACACACACACACACACACACACACACACACACACACTCCCAGGTTTACCACAGCTGCTCTTATTTCATCTGACAATTAGTCACACTGGAGGTAGAGAGGTAGAGAGAGAAGGGAGAGAAATAGAGGAAGAGAGAAAGAGTTTTGTAAACCCTTGGTTTTGTAACCTCCTCATTTTGTAAACCCTTGGTTTTGTAACCTCCTCATTTTGACAAACCCTTGGTTTTGTAACCTCCTCATTTTGTAAACCCTTGGTTTTGTAACCTCCTCATTTGACAAACCCTTGGTTTTGTAACCTCCTCATTTTACAAACCCTTGGTTTTGTAACCTCCTCATTTTGTAAACCCTTGGTTTTGTAACCTCCTCATTTTGTAAACCCGTGGTTTTGTAAACTCCTCATTTGACAAACCCTTGGTTTTGTTACCTCCTCATTTTACAAACCCTTGGTTTTGTAACCTCCTCATTTTGTAAACCCTTGGTTTTGTAACCTCCTCATTTTGTAAACCCTTGGTTTTGTAACCTCCTCATTTTGTAAACCCTTGGTTTTGTAACCTCCTCATTTTACAAACCCTTGGTTTTGTAACCTCCTCATTTTGTAAACCCTTGGTTTTGTAACCTCCTCATTTTGTAAACCCTTGGTTTTGTAACCTCCTCATTTTACAAACCCTTGGTTTTGTAACCTCCTCATTTTACAAACCCTTGGTTTTGTTACCTCCTCATTTTGTAAACCCTTGGTTTTGTAACCTTCTCATTTTACAAACCCTTGGTTTTGTAAACTCCTCATTTGACAAACCCTTGGTTTTGTAACCTCCTCATTTTACAAACCCTTGGTTTTGTAAACTCCTCATTTTACAAACCCTTGGTTTTGTAAACTCCTCATTTGACAAACCCTTGGTTTTGTAACCTCCTCATTTTACAAACCCTTGGTTTTGTAAACTCCTCATTTTACAAACCCTTGGTTTTGTAAGCTCCTCATTTTACAAACCCTTGGTTTTGTAAACTCCTCATTTTACAAACCCTTGGTTTTGTAAACTCCTCATTTGACAAACCCTTGGTTTTGTAACCTCCTCATTTTACAAACCCTTGGTTTTGTAAACTCCTCATTTGACAAACCCTTGGTTTTGTAACCTCTTCATTTTACAAACCCTTGGTTTTGTAACCTCCTAATTTTACAAACCCTTGGTTTTGTAAACTCCTCATTTGACAAACCCTTGGTTTTGTAACCTCCTCATTTTACAAACCCTTGGTTTTGTAAACTCCTCATTTTACAAACCCTTGGTTTTGTAAACTCCTCATTTTACAAACCCTTGGTTTTGTAAACTCCTCATTTTACTAACCCTTGGTTTTGTAACCTCCTCATTTTACAAACCCTTGGTTTTGTAAACTCCTCATTTTACAAACCCTTGGTTTTGTAACCTCCTCATTTTACAAACCCTTGGTTTTGTAACCTCCTCATTTTGTAAACCCTTGGTTTTGTAACCTCCTCATTTTACAAACCCTTGGTTTTGTAACCTCCTCATTTTACAAACCCTTGGTTTTGTAACCTCCTCATTTTGTAAACCCTTGGTTTTGTAACCTCCTCATTTTACAAACCCTTGGTTTTGTAACCTCCTCATTTTGTAAACCCTTGGTTTTGTAACCTCCTCATTTTACAAACCCTTGGTTTTGTAACCTCCTCATTTTACAAACCCTTGGTTTTGTAACCTCCTCATTTTACAAACCCTTGGTTTTGTAACCTCCTCATTTTACAAACCCTTGGTTTTGTAACCTCCTCATTTTACAAACCCTTGGTTTTGTAACCTCCTCATTTTGTAAACCCTTGGTTTTGTAACCTCCTCGTGGGATGAATCCCTAAGCTCTTACAGCAGTGTTTTCCACTACTTTGTGGGCCTATTTAGAATCTAAAGCTATTGTTAACTGCGTTGTATATTGAAGCAATAAGGCCAGAGGGGTGTGGTATATGGCCAATATACCACGGCTAAGGGCTGTTCTTATGCACGACACAACGCAGCCATTAATCACAAACTCTGGAGGAACCTTATTGCTATTATAAACTGGTTACCAACATATTTAGAGCCCGTGATATACCATGGCTTTCAGCCATTCAGAAATCAGGGCTTGAACCACCCAGGTCAAAATCACAGGTTTGCAACACAATAAACTTCTGTTTTGATAATATTTTGAATCTAGTTCAATATGGTCAAAGCAGTTATAGATAGTGCTGTGTGCTGTACTGTTTATTTTCTGATATGTTAAATTGCTATACGGTTGACTGTCTGTGCGTATGTTTGTATTACAGGAGAGGCGTCTCCACATGTACGTGGTTTATTGTCAGAATAAACCCAAGTCGGAACACATTGTCTCTGAGTACATCGAGACCTACTTCCAGGTTAGTATCTCTTAGCAAACATACAGCTAAGTCCACCATACATCACTGTTATCTTATTGAAACGCTCGTTCCAAAAATACAATTCAGTTTTATTAGACTCCGAATGTTATTTCCTTTTGGTTTGGTTTTAGTAACGTAGTATGTCACGTGGGAATAATGCTATGCTTTGTAGATGTGGTCACGTGGGAATAATGCTATGCTTTGTAGATGTGGTCACGTGGGAATAATGCTATGCTTTGTAGATGTGGTCACGTGCGAATAATGCTATGCTTTGTAGATGTGGTCACGTGGGAATAATGCTATGCTTTGTAGATGTGGTCACGTGGGAATAATGCTATGCTTTGTAGATGTGGTCACGTGGGAATAATGCTATGCTTTGTAGATATGGTCACGTGGGAATAATGCTATGCTTTGTAAATGTGGTCACGTGGGAATAATGCTATGCTTTGTAGATGTGGTCATGTGGGAATAATGCTATGCTTTGTAGATGTGGTCACGTGGGAATAATGCTATGCTTTGTAGATGTGGTCACGTGGGAATAATGCTATACTTTGTAGATGTGGTCACGTGGGAATAATGCTATGCTTTGTAGATGTGGTCATGTGAAGGTAATAACATGTCATATTGATGGGTGGTTGTGGTAGTGAAGGTAATAACATGTCATATTGATGGGTTTTTGTGGTAATGAACGTAAATAACATGTCATATTGATGGGTGGTTGTGGTAATGAACGTAAATAACATGTCATATTGATGGGTGGTTGTGGTAGTGAAGGTAATAACATGTCATATTGATGGGTGGTTGTGGTAGTGAAGGTAATAACATGTCATATTACATTTAAGTCATTTAGCATATTGATGGGTGGTTGTGGTAGTGAAGGTAATAACATGTCATATTGATGGGTGGTTGTGGTTGTGGTAGTGAAGGTAATAACATGTCATATTGATGGGTGGTTGTGGTTGTGGTAGTGAAGGTAATAACATGTCATATTGATGGGTGGTTGTGGTAGTGAAGGTAATAACATGTCATATTGTTGGGTGGTTGTGGTAGTGAAGGTAATAACATGTCATATTGTTGGGTGGTTGTGGTAGTGAAGGTAATAACATGTCATATTGTTGGGTGGTTGTGGTTGTGGTAGTGAAGGTAATAACATGTCATATTGATGGGTGGTTGTGGTTGTGGTAGTGAAGGTAATAACATGTCATATTGATGGGTGGTTGTGGTAGTGAAGGCAGGTCATATTAATAATACATGCTTGAGGTCATGTCTGTGTGTGTCCCGATGCCATACCATACACTATGTAATTATGCCATATTGGATCTTAAAGGAATGCAATGTTGTGGTTGGTCGTATTAATGACATTTTGAGGTGTATCATATTGATAAGCACTGAATTAACAAAACATTAAGAACAGCGTCCTAATATTGAGTTGCACCCTCCGCCCAACACCCCCATCAACCCTTTTGTGTGTTGGACCTATCAGGAGCTGAGACAACATCTGGGTCACAGACTACAACTCAACGACCTGCTGATCAAACCAGTCCAGAGGATCATGAAGTACCAGCTGCTGCTCAAGGTGACACACACGTACAGTGTACGCACACACGCAGGCACGCGCACGCACGCATGTAGACACACACACACACGGACAGATATACAGTACATGCACGCACAGACACACAGACACAGACACACACACAATGACACACACACAGCGACACACACACACACACAGACACACAGACACACAGACACATAGACACACAGACACACAGACACACACACAATGACACGCACACAATGACACACAGACAGCGACACACACACACACACAGACACACAGACACACAGACACACAGACACACAGACACACAGACACACAGACACACACACAATGACACGCACACAATGACACACACACAATGACACACACAAACAAAGACACACAAACACACAATTACAGCGAGTCATTTTTGCTTGTACATTTTTTATTTTGACCTCTTCTGTAAGTAAATACTGGCCCATAACAGGAGTATATGAAGATAGTTGCTCAACGAAACCCCATATTTGGTGCGTAACACAAGTATTTTGACATTATAAGACTTGCAGAGCTGTGTAATGGGAGTTTGAATTGTAACTTCCTGGGCGTTAGAGAGGAGACACGTCATACTCATCGTCTAAAGCACGGATACTGGGGCAATGAACATGGTCATACAACTATCACCTAGTGCCAAGCTTTACTCTCTCTGAATCTGTACTCTCTCTGAATTCAAATGAATCTGAGAAACTGAGAAAGCATCTTCCAGATGTCCTCACTTTACATTACATTGACTGGAACTCTCCTGACTCCATGCTGCGTTTATGTGAACAGGACTTCCTCAAGTATTACACCAAAGCTGGGATGGACACAGAAGAACTGGAGGTGGGTGTTCTAATGCAGATCATGCTGTTATTACACAGTTTCTACCATGCATCCACATCTACTAGTTCTCTAGGAACGGGCAACTACTAGAGCATGTGAGGCTCTGTGTTATTTTGTTCTCTCTAGTCAAACAACCTGTATTCAAGATTTGCTAGTTTTAAGGATCTCTCTCTCTCTCTCTCTCTCTCTCTCTGTCTCTCTCTCTCTCTCTCTCTCTCTCTCTCTCTCTCTCTCTCTCTCTCTCTCTCTCTCTCTCTCTCTCTCTCTCTCTCTCTCTCTCTCTCACACACACACACACACACACACACACACACACACACACACACACACACACACACACACACACACACACACACACACACACACACACACACACACACACACACACACACACACACACACACACACACACACACACACACACACACACACACACACACACACACACACACACACACACACACACACACACACACACACACACACACAACAACACAACCACACACATACACATACACAGAAAGCGGTAGAGGTGATGTGCTTTGTGCCCAAACGCTGCAATGACATGATGAACGTGGGACGCCTGCAGGGCTTTGAGGTAAGGCATTGGAATTTAGGGCTCAGTTTAATCTGTATCGTGGAACTTCAGCGCCATTGAAATGTAAAGGCAATGTTCCCGCATTAGCCGAGACTGCCGACACGTATGTCAGCTCAATTGGAAATCTTCACATTTCTATAGCGATGAACTTCCGCGGCACAAATTGAATCAAGCCCAAGGTCTATCTTTAAAATAGTTCTCACAATTGATGTACTGCACTGTAAGCCAGTGTTTCCCAAACCTCTTCTGAAGTAACTCCAGGCCCAGCCAGTCAATTTATTTGATGTATTCCAGAACTAGAACTGTTGATTCAACTAATGAGGGGTTTGGTGATTAGGTGATCATTTGAATCAGGTCTGCTAGTTCTGGAAAACATCAAGTCACTGGCCGGGGGCTCAAGCAGAGGTCCGCTGCAAGCCATATAGTAAACCTCTATCCTCTATTCATCCTGTGTCTCTTCTCTCCATCTCTCACTCCATCCTTCCTTTTGTCCCCAGGGTAAGATCACGGCGCAGGGGAAGCTGCTCCAGCAGGACACCTTCACAGTGATGGAACAGGAGAGCAGCTTTCTGTCCCGAGCCAAGGAGAGGCGGGTCTTCCTGTTTGAACAGCTGGTCATCTTCAGCGAGCCAATCGACAGGAAGAAAGGGTTCTCACTTCCTGGTTACACCTTCAAGAGCAGCATCAAGGTGGGTCTCTTCTCTTCTTCTAATTATTCTTCTATTCTCTTATTTAATTTCAGATGAGTTTGAATGCAGAAACTTCAATTAAAGTTAGAAACAAAACAATAAAATGTGACTGTAATTAGCTACACTGGCATAACCAGTCAGTGTAAACAAACAAAATGTTTGTCCAAATCTAACGTTGTTTACGAATTACATAACCACCAGCAGTCTGAGACACAAGGACAGGGTTGTGAGTGTTCTTGTAAGTCTCTGAAGCATCTGTGTCTGGTCTTTGTTCAGTGTTGGTGAGGTATTTAATGACTTGCTCTCCTCCACCAGATGGAGGTCAGATGTGGTCTTTTCCAGGTGGATGGAACATTACAGGAATGTTCAGATAGATATGCATCACGTAGAACAAATATGATTGGAATAAGTAATCGTGTCAACTGATTAATCCCATCAGTAACGTTCCCAGGTTTTCCAGAAATTCTGGTTTGAGGATTCACGGATTCCTTCCTTATTCCAGAAAATCTTCCATCCAGGATTTCTGGAAAACCTGGGAATTGTGGTTAAGTAACCAGAATTGTGCCACTCTACTGCATACACCTTCGGTGTGTTCCAGGTGAGCTGTCTGGGTGTGGAGGCTCCAGTGGAGGGGGAGGGGGACCGCCTGGTGCTGACGTCACGGGGAACTGATGGGAGCGTGGTACGCTATGTGCTGCAGGCCGCCTCCCCAGAGGTCTGCAGGGCCTGGGACCATGATGTGGGACAGATCCTGGAGACCCAGAGGAACTTCCTCAATGGTGGGATGGAAAAACAAATCAAATCAAATCAAATGTATTTATATAGCCCTTCGTACATCAGCTGTTATCTCAAAGTGCTGTACAGAAACCCAGCCTAAAACCCCAAACAGCAAGCAATGCAGGTGTAGAAGCATGGTGGCTAGGAAAAACTCCCTAGAAAGGCCAAAACCTAGGAAGAAACCTAGAGAGGAACCAGGCTATGTGGGGTGGCCAGTCCTCTTCTGGCTGTGCCGGGTGGAGATTATAACAGAACATGGCCAAGATGTTAAAATGTTCATAAATGACC